>NW_027210842.1:30000-42500 GCF_029030835.1 Brachyistius frenatus | reverse complement strand
TTTTTACTCTGAAAAGTAAACAGTCCTGTGAGTTATTTGAGTTTAAACATATCTTCTAAAGTGAATAGAAATACGCTGACAAACAAGGAAATTAAGGGAAACTACAGCATGTGAACGTGAAAACAACAGTATTAGAGGCCATTGGTATAAATATAGTTCTCTCACACACACACACACACACACACACACACACACACACACACACACACACACACACACACACACACACACACACACACACACACACACACACACACACACACACACAGTGCAGGAAACAGCTTTTCATTTTGGTACGACTTTAAAAAAGGAACTTCTTGCCTCGTTTGCAAAACACGACGTATCATTGAAAACAGACGAGGATTAAGCTGATGGGACATTTTAGCTTTGGGGCACAAACAGTTAAATGGGTTTACTTCTAATGCTGAAAACAAAATAGGTGAGAGTGGAGCCACATGTGCTCCCTGACAGGAGTGTGTGCTTCCTGAAGTGTGCAGGGAAGGAAACACACTTCCATCCTCCACATGATCTCTGATTAATGACTTTTTGGCTCCTTTAATACACCACCACCACTTTACAGCCTCTATATTTCTTTCTCTCTTTACAGATGCAGCTCCCAACTCGTTTGTTCCTCCGTGAGTGACCGTGAGACTGTGATTGTGTGTGTGTGTGTGTGTGTGTGTGTGTGTGTGTGTGTGTGTGTGTGTGTGTGTGTGTGTGTGTGTGTCCACCTATGTACGTCTCTTCAAACCTTCTGTTGTAATATTGCAACATTTTGCAGATGTAAGCTGCGGCCAAAAGCATGAATAAGAATAAGAATGAGTTCTGGGAAAACAGAGTCAGTGTGTGTGTGTGTGTGTGTGTGTGTGTGTGTGTGTGTGTGTGTGTGTGTGTGTGTGTGTGTGTGTGTGTGTGTGTGTGTGTGTGTGTGTGTGTGTGTGTGTGTGTGTGTGTGTGTGTGTGTGTGTGAGTAGTCAGCGGGGTAGGGGAGGTTTTGGATAACCATATCTAATGTCCTACAGATGAACACTGAAGTGAAACAAGCAGCATCCTGTGTAAATCTCCAGTTGAAGTCGGTTGGGTTGAGTTTCTTCCAGAAAGTGAAAGTAAAGAAAGAGAAGAAGGAAAAGGAATGAATTATAAATCTGCAGAATCAATGTATGATCTCATTCTCATGCGTCATGAAACTTAATATCATATAAATATCCTGGAATGTTAAGGAGTTATGCAGACTCTAAGTGTGTGTGTGTGTATTTGACAGAGTGACTCCAGGTTGTCTTGTATCCATGGTGACAGTGTTTTGTCTTCCATCTCGCCATAAATAGAAACACTTCCAGGGTTTTTACTTCAATCACTGGATTTCTATTCATTTAGTGTATAATGTGAGAATTTAATAAATTGGATGAACCAACTGTAAATGTGGTTTGAAAAGATTTGCATTCACTTACACTTTAAAGCAGGTCCTTAAAACTCATCAGTGTCTGATGGGTAAAATCTTGAAACATCATCATCATTATTCCCAAATACTTAGGTGATAATAGTTCCTGCACATTACCTACATAGCAAGTCAACGCTAATGTAATCAATGTATTTGGCCCGTGATGGGTCAGAAGGAGACTCAGTGTGTCTGAATCATAGAAGACATAAAAATGAATGTAGCCTCTGGATTTGAAAAGTGAAGTCAAAGCTTGAGGGCCTTAAAGTACAGTACTGCTGAGGGCCACTAGGGGCTGGCTTCATACAACCTGACATTAGAAGTCGTTCTCTCAAAGACCACTGAACACACTTTGATGTGTAAACTTGTGTTTCCTTACTGTTCTTGGTAAAACCAGTGTTTTCCTACAATGACTCGCTCATGGTGAGCCACACTTGTTTCCTCCTGGACCTCCATGTTGCTTTCAAGTGCAAGAGGGGAAGTCAACCCCTGATAACAAACAGCAGGAGACCATTTATTTTCACTATCTGCCACAGAAACATCTGCTTGTGTTTGCAACCATAAAGCAGTATTTTATCAAACCAAATTTGGTGGTCTTCCTTTGAGGAAATTTAAAGCAGAGAGCAGAAACTGGTCAAAGTTTTTACATTTTAATGATGGATTGGTCTGTTTACACTAACAGATATTTTAGTTATATTAATATTGTAACTTTCAGGCAGTGATGCAGTCAGATAAGCACTATAACTGTGAATGTCTGCAGTACTTTTCCATCTACATGAAGCTTCCAACAGCAGACAGCTGTTAGGGGGAGCGTTTCCTCTGCTGGGACGGTGACGGACCGACAGGTCACCAGTGATGCTGCGTCCTCCCTCCACTCAGCTGACACGTTTCCGTGGAAACTAGGAACAGCAGGTACGCATCCTGTTTCTATCTGACCTGGTAGCTACCTGACAAATGACCTCTCAAACACACGCATTCTTTGGACATGACACTGCTGTGTGGAGCTACCTGTGTGATGAGCTGCTCCTGAGAGAGTGTGTTGATCCAGCGAGTGTAGCGCTCTGTCGATCCTTCCGGCACCCTCTGGACTCGGCAGCCAACCAGCTGTGATCAAAACACACAAGCACACCTATATATAAATATGGACTTTGAGAATTATTAAAAACATCTGCAGCCATATGGACTGGCGACCTGTCAGCTGGTAGAGGCTCCGCCCCCCCCGGGACCCTGTTCAGGATACAGCCATTAGGTATGATTCGAACCCATTTAAATAAGACAAGAAGTGAAAAGGACTCAACTGGAACAAACACAAATCACCATGAAACCGCCTCTGTTAACTAGTTATATAACTTTTTATAGAACAAGTTTTAGGAAATTTCCAATGAGGCAAAATTCTTGTTTCTTATTGTTGACATAGATTCAAAGGTTTCTACTGAGGGGAATGTTGGAAAATACTGTCCACAGCTTTTAGGAGTAAAGTGTTCTATAAATCAGGCTCTGACTGATATATGAACAAACTCTGAAAACCCTGCAAATGTAGATCGAAATAATACTGAGAAGTTTGTGTTGTCAAAAGTTTTTTTTCTACACACACCAAAGATGTCTTTGTTTTATCAGTTTAGTTTCACACTGAGAAATATCTCTACTTGAGTAGCACTTACACACACCAACCTTTACGCTATTATTCCCTTCTATATTCTGAAGATTTAGTAGATAAAAATGTGTTCATATATCATTCACACCATGATTTATATAACATTCCATGTATTATATCTTTTGGTCAGTTTAGTAGTAATCTACAGATAAAAAGGTTAAATGCGGTGAAATAAACACCTAAATGTGTATTTTATGTTTTTTTTTTCATCAGTCTGAAAAATAGCCCAAAATCTCAAAATTGACAAGTGCATTAAAAAAAAAGGATGTTTAGTGTTTGTATATTTAATGAAACAAAAATGGTGTTCAAAACCCTTCAGACTAAAGTCACATTTCCAACAGTTTGCTTGATGCAGTGTGATGTCACCTCATGCTCAGATCTCTTCTGATGGAAATTTCTTAATATTTTAAAGGCCAAACAATGAATCAATTAATTAGACAAAATAAGTGGTAGAATGATCACATACGGCAAAATCCTTCAAGACATAAAGACAGATATACAAGCCGACGCCAGAAGAAGGAGGTCAATCAGAAGAGTCAGGTCAGGTCACTGAAAACTGAAAAACAACATCAGAACCATAAAAAAATCTGTCAGAATAAAAAAGGGCGGGTTGTTTTTTCATAGCAGCAAGCTTGCTGTCTCCCTCACACACAACCTTTGACCTCTAACCTGCAGACCAAAGAAAGCATCAACACCGGATACTCACACTGTTCTGCATGCCAACTGCATGGAAACACACACACGCACGCATGCACGCACGCACACACACACACACACACACACACACGACGGGAAGGACTTACGGACGACGGGAAGGACTTACGGGACGACGGGAAGGACTTACGGCATTTGGGTGGAGGAGAGACACATCGTACTGCAAACGAACTCTTTGGGGCGACATGACATCATCCTGAAGTTCAGAAAACATCATTTCAAACATTCATTCAGCAACATGTGACAACAACTTAACTTCAAATACGCACGTTTGTTTCATTTCTTTTCCTTTTTTACTTTAAATTACACATTATGCCAGCATTGGTTGAAAAAGGTTCACATTTCTTCAGTATTATCATCCTTTAAAATCTAATTTCACTTCGTACTACTTACAAAACAAGTAGAAGAAAGAGAACAAGTAGAAGAGAACAAGTAGAAGAAAGAGAACAAGTAGAAGACAACAAGCAGAAGAAGAGAACAAGTACAAGAAGAGAACAAGTGGAAGAAGAGAACAAGTACAAGATAACAAGTAGAAAAAAGAGAACAAGTAGAAGAAGAGAACAAGTAGAAGAAAGAGAACAAGTAGAAGAAGAGAACAAGTAGAAGAGAACAAGTAGAAGAAGAGAACAAGTAGAAGAAGAGAACAAGTAGACGAAAGAGAAGAAGTAGAAGAAAGAGAACAAGTAGAAGAAGAGAACAAGTAGAAGAAAGAGAACAAGTAGAAGAAGAGAACAAGTAGAAGAGAACAAGTAGAAGAAGAGAACAAGTAGAAGAAGAGAACAAGTAGAAGAGAACAAGTAGAAGAAAGAGAACAAGTAGAAGAAAGAGAACAAGTAGAAGAAAGAGAACAAGTAGAAGAAGAGAACAAGCAGAAGAAGAGAACAAGTAGAAGAAGAGAACAAGTAGAAGAAAGAGAACAAGCAGACGAAGAGAACAAGTAGAAGAAGAGAACAAGTAGAAGAGAACAAGTAGAAGAAAGAGAACAAGTAGAAGAAGAGAACAAGTAGAAGAAAGAGAACAAGTAGAAGAAGAGAGAACAAGTAGAAGAAAGAGAACAAGTAGAAGAAGAGAACAAGTAGAAGAAAGAGAACAAGTAGAAGAAGAGAGAACAAGTAGAAGAAAGAGAACAAGTAGAAGAAGAGAGAACAAGTAGAAGAAAGAGAACAAGTAGAAGAAGAGAACAAGTAGAAGAGAACAAGTAGAAGAAGAGAACAAGTAGAAGAGAACAAGTAGAAGAAGAGAACAAGTAGAAGAAGAGAACAAGTAGAAGAAGAGAACAAGTAGAAGAAGAGAACAAGTAGAAGAAAGAGAACAAGTAGAAGAAGAGAGAACAAGTAGAAGAAAGAGAACAAGTAGAAGAAGAGAACAAGTAGAAGAGAAGAAGTAGAAGAAGAGAACAAGTAGAAGAAGAGAACAAGTAGAAGAAGAGAACAAGTAGACGAAAGAGAAGAAGTAGAAGAACTTGACTCAGAGAAATGAAAATGGCATGTCTGACGCACGCACCTACCGCATCCTGAAAACACAGGTATCGTCCCCGACTCTGACTGACGGCTTTATTCTTTGCATATCCCACTGAAAGACAGAAACACATTGTGCCTTTCTTCATGTTTCTTCATATCCATCAGTGATAAATATTTGGATGTATTGAACCATCCAACGTGACAACATGGAACACATCAACAGTAATTAATAGTTCAGTAGTCATTTTTAATGTCTGCTTCACTTCAACAATCCAAAAGACTCTGGAAGTTTTATGAAGCATATATGACTTGTCACATATAATCTTAAATATTCATTTTCCAGTCACACTGAACATGAATGTGTTTGATGGGAAAATGTGAAGAGGAGCTGTGAGCGAAGACGTTACACAGAAACATACATGTTCATGCTGTCGGCGTGTTTCAAAGTTTTCACCATTTTATGGATATTTTTCCCAAACAAATAACTGTCTGATCTGTTTCTTTTGTTTTTCTCTTCTGTCATTAAAACCATTTTAACTTCATGTAAAAAACAAACTGCTGAAGTAAAAGTACGGCGATCAGTAGTGGAACATGTCCTCACCTCCTCTGGGTCGGACGGAGGAGTGACCAGAGATCACCATGGAAACGCCCCTCGCTTCCAACCTCTCCCTCCAACCCTCCACCACCTCCCTGGAGCCATCCTAAACACACAGCAGTTTAGGACAGCAGAAAGTCTGAACATCTTCCACCACAAACTAAAAACACACCTCTTCAGACTTTACCTTGAACAGCAGAACTTTAGTATCTTAACATGGAACTTACTGATAGAACTTTGTAGTTTGGCTTTCTGGAAGAAAATGGTACTTTCTTGATTCTTGTTGTTCTGAATTTGTACCCTCATGTTGAAATGAACTTATTGTAAGTAGCTTTGGAAAAAAGAGTCAGCTAAATTAAATGTGATGTAATGTAATAACACACACGCACGCGCACACGCGCACACACACACACACACACACACACACACACACACACACACACACACACACACACACACACACACACACACACACACACACACACACACACACACACACACACACAACCACACCCACACACACACATAATTCTAACTTTAGGTCTTATAATTTAAGCCACATGACATAATAACATAATAATTAATAATAAATAATATATATATATATTAAATAGACGTACGGTGCTTGCGTCATCGAACACTGACAGCTCCATGGATCCATTGAAGTCCTGCTGCAACACAGCCTGCAGACACTCATCCAGCCAGCAGGAGGCGTTGTACACTGGCAGGATGACACACTGAGGAGAGAAGACAAACAGCCAATCAGAGTGCAGCCTTTCAATACAAGTTGTTTACATTCAAAAAGGACACAAAAAACATCAAAGTTTGAATTAGATTTCTCATTTGAGTCCGAATATTGAATATTGTTTGTGTCTTGCGTCATATGTTATTAAGCCCACAAACAAAACAAATATCAGAACATATTTCATTGTACATTAGAAATACCAACGGGACACGTTCAGAGAGCTCTCCATGAGGAGACTTCTGGTACTGAAGGTTCTGGTACTGAAGGTTCTAATACTGATGGTTCTGGTACTAAAGGTTCTGATACTGATGGTTCTGATACTGATGGTTCTGGTACTAAAGGTTCTGGTACTGATGGTTCTGGTACTGAAGGTTCTGATACTGATGGTTCTGGTACTAAAGGTTCTGGTACTGATGGTTCTGTTACTGAAGGTTCTGATACTGATGGTTCTGGTACTGATGGTTCTGGTACTGAAGGTTCTGATACTGATGGTTCTGGTACTGATGGTTCTGATATTGATGGTTCTGGTACTGAAGGTTCTGGTACTGATGGTTCTGATACTGATGGTTCTGGTACTGATATTGATGGTTCTGGTACTGAAGGTTCTGGTACTGATGGTTCTGATACTGATGGTTCTGGTACTGATGGTTCTGATATTGATGGTTCTGGTACTGAAGGTTCTGGTACTGAAGGTTCTGATACTGATGGTTCTGGTACTGATGGTTCTGATACTGATGGTTCTGGTACTGATGGTTCTGATATTGATGGTTCTGGTACTGAAGGTTCTGGTACTGATGGTTCTGGTACTGATGGTTCTGATACTGATGGTTCTGGTACTAAAGGTTCTGGTACTGATGGTTCTGGTACTGATGGTTCTGATACTGATGGTTCTGGTACTGAAGGTTCTGGTACTGAAGGTTCTAATACTGATGGTTCTGGTACTAAAGGTTCTGGTACTGAAGGTTCTGATACTGATGGTTCTGGTACTGATGGTTCTGATACTGATGGTTCTGGTACTGATGGTTCTGATATTGATGGTTCTGGTACTGAAGGTTCTGGTACTGATGGTTCTGTGTTTCGTGTCCATCACCTACCACATCCATCGCGCTCCTCTCCGCCTCGCGCTCCTCTCTTCCGGTCCGTGGTTCCGTCTCCGCCGGGTTCTGGTCCATCTCTGACCCTGTCCCGCTCCTCGCTCCCCTTGTGGCCCCTGAAACAGCCGTGAGCGACCTCTGACCTTTAGGGTCGGTTCATAAATATGATGACGGTGCCACGCGGACTGCACGTGAATACAAAAGTCATTAAACGATCATTTTGTGATTGTTCTCAATAAGAAATGGATGACGTCAGTGAAGAACTTCGCCTGACAGGTGTTCTGTGAATTTAAGAGCCGCTCGTTGCGTCAGTTTCCCCAAACGTGCATCACAAACTCACTGCGTGCAGAGTAGCTCAACAACTTCCGCAAATAATGACCCCTCAAACGCTGATTGGCTGTTGGAAAACACAACGATACACAGGATTTGCTCCGCTTTGCTGTCAATCATCTCGAGTAGTGACGTCCGACTGTGCTCCGAGTAGACCTGGATATGATTCCTATTCTAATATTACTATCAGGCCAATTACCTTTAACGTTGTGTAAATCTAAGTAAAAACTGTGTTAAATCATTAAAAAAAAGTTTATTAAAAAAAAATCATTTTAATTTATTTTCAGTCAGAACATTGAACAGATTAAAGAGCTGCGCTGTTTGTTTGGTCGGTGCAGCTCTCTTTCCTGTCACGTTGGACCGGAACCACGTCGCCTGGTTGATGTTCATGTTCATGTTGGCATCAGCACGAGGACACAGAAAAACAGGATGGGCTAAAATATCGTTTTTGACCATCACTGAATCCGTCGTGGATCAGGAAACATCCAAACTCTTTACATAGGACGCTTCCACAGCCCCGTTATTATTGTCACATTAATCCTCTAGTTGCGTGTGTGTGTGTGTGTGTGTGTGTGTGTGTGTGTGTGTGTGTGTGTGTGTGTGTGTGTGTGTGTGTGTGTGTGTGTGTGTGTGTGTGTGTGTGTGTACATGTCAGAGTTGGTTTCTCCTAATTGCACATTTATTGCAGCAGAATCTCGCTCACACCAAGTTTGAATTTATCTCTGTAATGCGTCTTTAAATAGGACGACTGCCTCCAACAGCTCCAGCAGGGGGCAGCAGAGGGTCGTTTCAGACATGATGCAGGCCTGAATGCAATCCAGTGAGAAATTAGCCTCCTGGTACAGATGTTTGCTTTCATGCATGTGTGCCAGTGTGTAATCAATCCTGTCCTCTTGTGGAATTAGCTGCTGACAAAAGTATTATTAAATCGTTGTGTTAATGTCTTTCAAAACACAAGAGTCCATAGAAAACATCCAATAATGCTCGCTGGAGTGTGACACTGCAGCTGTGAAGCAAACCAGATATTAATTTCTGTCTAATGGAGATAGATGGACACAGAGAGCCATGCATGATTCACTAAAAGATAATATTTAGACATTTCAATCTTGCAGGTTCAGATTGAGGTTGAGAGTCGGTTTCTGACTCTGCAGGTCCACAAGGTCTCCAACATCTAGATCTCTATTTGCAATAAAAAATAGTCTTCATTCACTCTCACAACTGTTCCCATAATCACTCACTGCTGACTGTTTACCTACTTTCAACACCACGTGTTGCATATCCAGTGTGCACCAGTTGATTTAGTGTATGAGGAGGGCGAGACTGCAGCCGCTCACTTCTGTGACCAGGCGGTGAAGTGAAGGAAGGTGTGTGATTGGATTTTTTTCCATTCAGTTAGTTTCAGCTTTAGGAATCGTAGATATTTGACCTTTTGAAAGTTTGTGGTGGTTTTGATTTATCGATGTTGTAGATAGGAGACATGTGGCTACATGCTGACAAGGGACATTATATATGAGAAAGAAATGGAAGTTTTATCAGCACCAGGGCCTAAAGATGGAAATATCAGTTCCTCTTGCAGCAAACATTTCCCCATAAGCAAATCTTTAGTTTATGTCCTCTGGGAAACTAAAAGCTTAATTTTCAGGGGACTTTATAATTATTTGATATGCTGATTTGATAAATGTAAATAAAGGTCAGGAAAGCATCTTTTTTGGTGGCTTCTCTTCATTGATACGAAATGCCACATGTGGGAACACCCGGTCACTACTGCCATCTAGTGGTTACAGAGGGGACACTGGAGAGACTGTGTCCCCAAAAATATTTTGGTTGTGATGCTGAAGACAAGTTCTACTGTTTCCACAGCCTGGAGCAGGCTAAAGAAGAGACTTGTCGTTACTGTCACTGGCAGAGACTAAAGTGAGAAGCTTTTCTTCCACATGCAGGGCTCCAGGACGTATCAGGGCTTCAATTCGCTGAGGTCATTGTAGCTGTAGCGAAAAAATTTCTCCTTGGGGATTAATAAAGTAACTACCTAACCTAACCTAACCTAACCATTGACTTGTGATCTCTTGGCCTCGTGGTGTGGCAGATGTTGTTCAATACTTTTGTATACCCCTCGATCTTGTACTGCTGCAGTCACATACTGCACTCTGCCTCAGTTCACTATGTATGACAATGATTGGGACTGGATCTTGTCATCGCACAAAAAGTTTGGATTTGACACCAACACTTGATGGAGTCCCGTCTGTGATCTTGGGGACACAATCAATCAATCAATCAATCAATCAATCAATCAATCAATCAATCAATTAACCAACTTCTGGATTCTGGGAACTGGAAAGTTCGTCTCAGAAAATGAACACAGCTGCATCGTGTCACATTCAGCAGGTCTTCACCGTAACAAATTAACAACTTACTGAATCAAGCAATCAATCAATCAACCAATCAGCCAATCAATCAATCAATCAATAAACCAATCAATCAATCAATCAATCAATCAATCAATCAATCAATCAATCAATCAATCAATCAATCAAGCAATCAATCAATCAGTAGTTTAAGGAATTATAATGCAAACACCATCCATTTATTGGTATAATACTTCATAATAGAGCAGTATCATTCTATTAAATATGTACTAAGCCTGTGTGTATCTATAGGCAGGCATTTCACATTCAAGTCCAGGTTCAGTGCAGTGATGACCAGACATCTCGTCGTCTCTGAAGGGAACGAGGAGCAGAGAGGAGGAGCTGCTGCTCAGTTCTTCTCCCTCCACTTATCACCTGATCTCTTCATCCCACAGTTTCCTCTGAAATAAAGTCACTGATCTCTCTGTTTGTGTTTTCCTTCTGCAGACAAATGCTTTTCCATCCATTGAGGTTGGATCTCACCGAGGAGGGACAGAGCGGTCTCCCTGAGGCCCTCCTAAACGCTGCCAACATGAACCAGTAGGGAATACATTGTGGGTCAGCTGTAGAGACAGGCACGGGGGGTCTGGGGGGGGGGACAGCACGGGCGGTCTGGGGGGTACAATCAGTGATCAGTTTAGGTCCAGATTGAGACTCAGTCAGGTCTATCTTAGGCTGGTTTAGTCCAGTTTTGAAACCGCCTGGATCCTGTTGGGCCTACTTGCCTTGAGGGACAAATAATGGAGGTAACTGAGGACCAGATAGTATTGAGGAAGATAACAAGGCGATGCCAAATATATCATCGTGTATATGTAGGAAGGAGTCAGTTGTTGAACTTAAAGGAACACACTTTAGGACCTCATTCAGTCACAGAAAGCTGAATATACGGTTTGACTCAGCAGAAAAAGGGGGATTCATTTGGAGAAGTGGTCTCAGGTGCTCAGCTGAAGAGAGTAGTTTGGAGTCTTGTGAGTGGGACGCATTCATGCTTTTGTCGGTGCAGCAGCAGCGGTAAGTATCCTGGTGAATCTTGGTGGACAATCAAAGTGTGTGGCTTCATCCCACCGGTGGTCAAACGGTGTCACTGCTGATGGGGAAAGGCATTGGAGGGGTTGTCGAGTTACACCCTGGTAGTTTGGTGCTGTGAACATGTTCGTGTCGATGCACCCTGATGTGCGCCTGAGTGTGTGTTCGTGTGTGTGTGCATGTTCGAGTGTGTGTGTGTGTGTGTGTGTGTGTGTGTGTGTGTGTGTGTGTGTGTGTGTGTGTGTGTGTGTGTGTGTGTGTGTGTGTGTGTGTGAGAGAGCTTTTCTTCCAGAGTTCAGGTTATATAGCAGCGGATGTGTCTCCAGACAGACACAGACATCCTGTCCAAGTCTTATCAGACCAGGATCCAGTTCAGACTCCTTTCAACTTGTCTTGTTGTATTTAGCAAAGATGAATCCAAAAAGAGTCCATTCTGTAGACCAGAGCCTGAAAGAAGGCGGAGTCTCAGAGGAAGGGGTTGTGGCTGTGTGTCTGTGTGTGGGACAGAGTGCGGGGCGCCGGCCGAGGAGAAAGAGGGAGCAGCGGCTGTGGGAGGTTTGAGGGGAGATCCAGGAGTCCAGTGGGAGGTTGTGTGAGGGAGGAGGGGAGGATGGGAGGCTGGTGGAGCAGAGGGAGGGGCAGCGACGGGCTGTAGGACAGCATGTGGGGGGGCAGCGGGGAGGTGGAGGACGGTCGCATTTGGTTGAGGGTGAGACGAGGCTGGTCGCAGTGGAAGGGGTTGGTAGGAGACGGAGCACTCAGACCTGTGAAGGCAGAAATGGATGGTTGGACACGTTATGATGTCACCGTGATATTTGTGTACGGATGTTTGTGAACCGTCGGTTACCTGAGAGAAAGGGGTTATTGTGCGTCTTGCTCGGGGGGTTCGCGGGTATCAGAGCGTCTAAGTTGACCAGCGAGGCCCCCGTCGGTCCCAGGAAAGCCTCCGGAGTCCGACATACACGTGTAGGCGGGGCGCCGAGTGGGGGAGCGAGCCGGGACAGGTCGAACATCTCCGGGCTCGCAGACTCTCGTCCGTTTA
>NW_027210842.1:0-25000 GCF_029030835.1 Brachyistius frenatus | reverse complement strand
ACATATATCTGCACACACGACAGCTTCGTCATAACCCAGCAGAATGGAGGTTCATCAGGTCACCTTGTACACGTGTCTCCAGTTCTTGCCGCTGTCATTGAGCCGCTTCCACACCATACCCATGACCTCGGCAAACGCCACCACATTGAAGGTCAAGTCAGCGATCTCTGACATCAGAGACGACGACGGGCCCCACGGATCGTTGGAGGTGGCCTCGCGAACCTACGCCAGCACAGGAAGCATGATTTTAAATTTAGAATTCATATCTGTCATCTGCTTTCTCTTCCAGAGTTTCAGTATCATAAAACAGTGAGACAGTTCATGTATCAGAACATATATAACAGAGCAGATCATCAAAACATCTGCAAGATTATCAAAACATCTGCAAGATTATCAAAACATCTGCAAGATTATCAAAACATCTGAACGATTATCAAAACATCTGCAAGATTATCAAAACATCTGCAAGATTATCAAAACATCTGAACGATTATCAAAACATCTGCAAGATTATCAAAACATCTGCAAGATTATCAAAACATCTGCAAGATTATCAAAACATCTGAACGATTATCAAAACATCTGCATTATTTTAAGGGAGCTTTCTCAAAGTCAAACACACACTTTGCATAAAAGCTATTGATGATATTTGAAGTCGATACCTTGATCTCGGCTTCTGAATAGTTGTGCACGATGTTCTTCACCTGCCGGCGCAGGGCTGAGGTTGTCATGGTAACAGGTGATGGAAGATGTGGAGGGAGAGAAAGGGAAAAACAAACGCTCAACAGGTTAGGAGAGGAGAAGAAGCTACGCCACTGAAGGCTCCTCTTCTCTGTCCGGAGTTACAGGACGCTCCTGGAAGAGACATAAAGACGATATATGAGTTCATATAGACTCTAATAGTTACTGAACTATTTCAATCTGGACCAAAGTGAAGGGCCAACAAACTGCCATCTGACCCTCAGTCCCTCGGCTAGCATGACTAAAAACAATGAGCTAAGCTAAAGGCTTCCCTTTGATTCATTTCTTTGTTTTCTAAGACAATAAGATTCAAACAGCGACTGACTGAGCGGCTCCATCACATAGAAGTAGGTCATAAACCAGCTCTGGCACTCAGGTGTCTGATGAAGCTTCTTGGTGGCTTATTGTATTCAGGCCAGCGTGCACACACACTCAGCCTCCTGTGTGTGCACGGACACACACACACTCACAATCCATTTTTCTCTTCCAAATTCATATTTCAGAGAAGGACATAAGGGAATTGATCATGATTCTTGTGCTATCCGCTCAATCCGCCTGCGACTGTAAGTCTTCACTGACACAGAATGTAATTAACCCACTAAACCGAAGCTGAACGAGGATGACCCCCCCATCAGTCACCGGCCCACTGAACTGTTAGATGAGTAAAACATAAAGACATTTTTCAAATCAATGAACCCTCTGATCACGTTCTTCTCTCTTTTTAGAGGACAAAGTAAAGCGGAGGTTTGTTTCTCTCTGTAATCTTCACAAACTTTATTTACCTCTTTCTGTGTTTATGATCAAGTTTCTATAAAATAATTATTTACCAATATGTTGGTACTTTACAAGAATTCGATTTTTTTAATATCCAAAATGTACAATTTAGGAATGATAAAGCTTTACTCATCAACACAATCAATAATAATGCCATATTTACTAAAGCTTGTTATATATTAAACTACATTTGAGCCAATATTACCTTAAAACATAATTGTGCAAAATTCAGAAAAGATCCTTTTATAGTTACCTAAATTTTGTGTTTATGTAAAAAAAAATCTGATAATGGAACAAATATAATTTTTAAACTTTTGAAATTGGTATCAATAGTAATAAATGTAGGCTATTAAAACAATAAAAAAAATAGATACAAAATAAAAATAAAAATAATATCAATTCAGTGTTTGTTGGGCTATAATGTCTACCACACAAAGCATACAAATATTTCCATATTGGTTGAATACTGTGATGAAACTTAGTTTGATAAATTAAGAAAATAGTCCAATTTTAAGTTGTTTCATTCAATAGTTCATACAGACAGCAGATTTTGTGATGTAGTAATAATAGTGACTCATAGCTCACAAGAATAAGGATAATGTAGACTAACATTCACACACCCCTCTGCTTGCAGTGACTGTGAAATGATTATGTGTCTTTATAAACAATATTTTGAAGCTTAGCCATAATTAAAATCTGCTGTAACACCTGAAAGTCATATTTTGTTTGTACTTGACATGAAAAAATCCTTTCCAAAGTTATATGTCAGAGCAGATGACGATATTGTAATGCAGATTCTGTCTGTCAAACATATTTAAATGTATTTACCAATTTGAATACTGGCTAATTATAACAGTGAAAAAATCAAGCACAAATAGCAGGTTGGACTAAAGGGCTCTGCCTTAAACTACTGGACCCCCGAGGAGCCTTCAGTAATCCATTCATACATGTGCCTCTTAATACAACAACGTTACAAACTGACTGCGACTGCATGATCATGTCTTTATACAACACAGTTTTCACCCAGTTAATCTGTTTGGATGTGACTGTTCACTGCTGAGGCTTCGTCCCGATGAACAGCAACATCAGCAGAAGCACAGAGGACCTGAGACGCAGACAGAAACCCTGAGAGGACGGCGACTCAGAGAGTGTGTGCAGGAGAGACAGCGAAGGGCATAAAGAAGAAAGTAACGCTCAGCAACTTCAGCTGGTATCACCTTTCTGCACCATCATCTGCAGCTGGGACGCATGCACACAGAGGTTATCACACGCTGCTGCTGTTTACTGCATGATGGGTTTGAAAATATCACTCTTTGTATCCTTGTAATAACTCAGCCTCACACATTGTGGAAGAAATACGATCCCGTCAGTGTGCATAACAATTCTCACCGCTGAGAGGAACCGGGGTGGGAATCCAATAGGCAGTGGGATCATGTGACAGAGGTACTTGTATGGCATCAAAACCCCAAATGCAAATCCAAAAAGGAAAGAATTTTCCCAAATTCAAGCCCAGGATCAGCAGGTGCTGGTTGTTGTTACTGTTCTGAGGAATCCAACCAATCCAGGGTCTGTCTCATCACAACAAACACAGATTACTTGACATATGCCAGCTGTTATTAAAGGCCAATGATACATGTGCAGTTAAATGTGTGAATCCAGAAACACAATGTGTTCTTTCTAATCCACTCCAAAGATTGATTAAAAATATTTTGTGTGGAAGGTTGTGGAACTCACTTTTAAAGTGTTTGATCAGGACATAGAGGTTTTACTTTGGGCACATTTCTGATTTACAGATATATGTGCCACATTCAAACGACTCATCTGGGTGTAATAACTGAAATAAAATCTCTGAGCCACAGGCACTAAATTTAAGAGCATATTCACCTGCTGAAATCACGTTTGTGAATATGAATCATTTTACAACACAATGCTAGTTGTGCTGCATTAAAATAGCCTACTACGCCTTGGTCACTAAAAGAAGACAGTGATGAAGTTTGAAGGTCTGCTGCGTCAAAATGCTCAAACACACAGAAGTTACGTCACCCACCCCGTCGTCACGTTTAAAGCTGCGCATGCGTGCTGTGGTAGCAGGTGTAAGCGTCTGTATTTTATTTTTTTTAGGGTAGATGGATGCTAGAGCTCAAGATCCGGGAGTAAGCAGGAAAAACGTGCTTTGAGTTAGGATGAGGCGGAGGGCAGATGAAGCATCATCGGTTGGGATTAGGGATTAAATCCGGATTAAGGTGAAGAGAAACAGACCTCATTTGACCCAGACTTTGATAAATCTTAAACATATTTGTCAGGTATAGTGATGGAGAGGAGGAGGGCTCCCATGTTTGGTCTGCATAATGCCCCCCCAAACTCCCCAACACGCACTCACACACGCCCCCTCTTGCGGTGGATTCCCTGTGCGGGTTGCCATGTGTAGCAGATTCCGGTGCAAGGCCAACTCCTGCTGGAGTTGTGTCACACTGGCTCCACAGCTGCTTCAGTATTAATACGTGTCCTCGCTCAAGAGGACAGGAATCCGCGCCAAAGTCCGGGACCAGAGCCCTCTGTCACTCCACCAGCCCGCCGCTCACCATGCCGCCGCTCATCTCTCGCTCTGTCCACTGAGCATCCTCTCCTCTCTTGCTTTTCTCTTCCGCGTCGATAATATCCCGCTCTGCTGGGATCTGCTGTTATCCTCCCCGCTCCGGTATCCGTGGCTTTTCCTCTAAACCCCGGGCCTGTGCGGCGGGTGATGCGAGCCGCGCGGCCAGACAGTCAGTGGTGAAATCCGCATAGGACGAGGATACAGCCGCGGCGCACGGCTCTCTCTCCCTCCTCTCTCACTCTAGGCAGCAGCCTCGTCCACACGCATCGAGCACCGGCAGGCAGCACGCAGAGCAGCGGAGCAGCACAACGGGGCGCGTAGAAGGAGAGGCGGGACGTCAGAGGTGGCCTGGACCATCACACACATCTCTGTGTACTATTATCTGCTGATGGCAGCATGAAAGAGTGAATGAAATATTACTCCACATCCACTGGGCCATAACAACATGTTTATTCAAAAAATATTAGTTTGATTACATTGAGAGGTTGGCTATATTTCATATATATATATATAAAAAGTATAGATATATATATTTCCTGTACTGTTGCTGCCTCTCATGTTAACGTGTGTCCTGTTCATCTCCATCCTGAAGCTCATCCATCAGGTCACACAGGTTGTCCACTAGGTCCTCCATCAGACCATAAACCTGCCAGATAGATAAAAAAAAATTCATACATGTATCATGGACACAGTGATTCAGTGGTCTGCACCTTTAAAAAGTTGGAGGACTGAATGGTCAAAATCAAAGAAATGGCACAAATCCTGACTTTTATTTCCGAGAGCGCTTTAAAAAACTGGAATTCTCCAGTTTCTTAATGTTTAAAATAGACCCGACCATGCTTTCTTAAAGGCACTTTTCTAAAACACCTCCAGTTTGTAATGCAGGCTTTTTGTTAAAAGTTTCTAAGTCTCAATCGGATCCATGAGCAACTGGAAAGTGGAAAAGTTTCAACTTCCGAATGGGAAAATACACCTGAACACCTGTTAAACTGGGAATATCCAGCCAGGAGAGTTGGAGGTTTTTAAAGGCACTGAAGGTTTGACATCACTTGACATGACAACGTTTGAGGTAAAAGGATGAAATTCTGTTAAAATAAGGGGAGATAGTCAGACTGGTTAAGCCCACCTACATTGTTTGGTGTTAAATGTTAAAAACAGCAGCACATTAAAATAATAATGATTAACTCCATATTGTCCCTGTGTGGGTTTCCATGGATGATTTGTCACTTTGCTGCAGATCTTCTGCGGCGGCCATGCTGTCTGTTTGTTGTCCACGCATGAACGCTCTCAACTCGGATGTGTGGGAAAATGGGAATTTTCCCAATTCCCAGCCGCCTGAACGCACGATCAGATAGCCCTAATGACATCATCAGAGTTATTTGTTTTTAGAGTTGAGTCGTCCTCGTGTCGTGTGAAAGGGATGACTTGCCTTCCTGTGCAGCAGCCTCGTGTAAGTGCGGCTCTTCTGCGGGTCGACTCTCCGGCCATCAGGACGTTGTTGAATGCTAATCTCTGAACGAGTGTCAATCAACGAAGCAGACTTTTCCCTGGAGTGTCTCCTGCCTTCATCTTTTCTTTTGCCCCTTTTTTTATTCTCCTGTGGAAACAGAGTTAATCAAGGAAAGATATCACGTGAGCACGCTGGATGATATCGCCGAGAGTTGGTTGGTACAGTTCGTAGCTCGTGTGTCCTACGTCACCAAACACCACATATTTCAGTGAATTGGAAGGCCTGTACTGTGGAACCTACAGCTGTGTGTCCAGATGGCCTGGACTGGTCCAGGTGCTATTAATTCACACCCTGGGCACACAGTCAGAGAGCAGGTGCACATTTTCACACAGTGTTCCGTTACCATGGTACCCTGTGAGCAATAGGATGAACAGTGACTCAACCACCACACGGAGGACAAAATCACTCAGCAACATACACAGAACTGGTTCTCTGGTCTCCTTCTTACTGCCTTTAACAGCAGACAGGAGGTGAACAGGTCTGAGGTCAGACTCACACCATCAGGACACAGCACATCATCTTCAACAATAATCCCTCAAACAGGTTTGTTTGGTGGTCTAATGAGGACGGTACATGCTGGATGGGAGCAGGAAAACAATCATGTGCTTTAATAATTTCTCGGGGCGACAAAACACTTAATGGAGAGCATTAGCTTTCACTTCTTTTAGTGGGAAGACATCATGTACACACACAGATCCCACAAATGCACCGAGGTTTGAATTAGACAGCTACACAAATGGTTTACAAAAAAGTTTCCCAAAGTAGGACTCACAATAAAACCCTCCAACCAGCTCCATATGTAGATAATATGTCAGCGTCCACGAGAAGGAGGCCATCAGTAGTAACAGGACAACAGCACATTAAATCAATGATGGACTGACAGCTGGTTTGAAGTGACTCATGTCGTGATCAACTGAGCGTCAGCTGTCCGGTGCTGCAAAACACAACACTTTATTTATGTTCATATTTAAAATAGCTTTCACTCTTTACAATTCTCCATGTGTTGATGAGCATCAGTCACATTCATTGTCCTTCTCACTTGTTCTTCCACTCAAACACAGTTCTTCTCACCTCCACTGGTTTTTCACCTGTCGGTGACTTGGACTCTCCCTTGTTGTCATCTTTAAATCTGGATATCATCCCACTCTTCTCCTCTTTAGCAGCTGCTCCTCCCTTTTTCTCCCTTTTCTCCTCTTTGTTTGCATTATCAGCCAAATCTGGGATGCAACGACACAGGAGGAGGAACCAACATGAAATCAATACCTCCCCCGATCTATATCTGGGACAAAGTATGTGAGTCTCACCGGCGTCAGAGATTACGGATTCATCCTTGTTATCGATCTCTGGGAGACCCAGCAGGTTTCTGAGCCACACGGCCTCAGCCGCCATGGTGTCCAGCAGTTTCCTCCACAGCTGCTGCCTGCAGGGGGCAGCACACACACACATAATCTACACACCATTATCATGGAGGACGCAAGTGTAGTGTGTGTGTGTGTGTGTGTGTGTGTGTGTGTGTGTGTGTGTGTGTGTGTGTGTGTGTGTGTGTGTGTGTGTGTGTGTGTGTGTGTGTGTGTGTGTGTGTGTGTGTGATAGAGCAAGATGGTATGAAAGTGATTACTCATGACTCGTGTGTGTTTGTGCTTCACCCTGCAGCTGCAGCTGTTAGATGGTGTCTCAGCTCAGGAGGTGCAGAAAGTTGCAGAATCAGAGAGTTGAGTTGAGCCAGAGTCTCTTCAGTGGAAACGAGGTCCTGAAGAGACGTTTCATCAGGAAGAGACAGAACAGCCTTAAAAACGAGAGGAGAAAACATGAAAACAGATAACACACCTGCTAGTTGTGTTCCAGATGTTCTACTTGTGTTCCAGATGTTCTACTAGTGTTCCAGATGTTGTACTAGTGTTCCAGAAGTTATACTAGAGCTCCAGATGTTGTACTAGTGTTCCAGATGTTGTACTAGTGTTCCAGATGTTCTACTTCTGTTCCAGATGTTCTACTAGAGCTCCAGATGTTGTACTAGTCTTCCAGATGTTCTACTTGTGTTCCAGATGTTCTACTTGTGTTCCAGATGTTGTTACTAGTGTTCCAGATGTTCTACTGGTGTTCCAGATGTTCTACTTGTGTTCCAGATGTTGTTACTAGTGTTCCAGATGTTCTACTTGTGTTCCAGATGTTGTACTAGTCTTCCAGATGTTCTACATGTGTTCCAGATGTTGTTACTAGTGTTCCAGATGTTCTACTTGTGTTCCAGATGTTGTTACTAGTGTTCCAGATGTTCTACTTGTGTTCCAGATGTTGTTACTAGTGTTCCAGATGTTGTTACTAGTGTTCCAGATGTTCTACTTGTGTTCCAGATGTTCTACTTGTGTACTAACGCTAACATCAGAACACTACCACTACCAGGATGAAGCACTCAGAATGTTCCAAAACAGAAGTGTGAAACTCTGGACACTTTCCACCCTAAACGGTCGCCATCTTGGCTCCGTAGAGGAAGGGGCGGGGCCACAAACGTAAAGGATTTTCAAATTAAAGTGTGTGAGGAAGCTGCAGCTGTTCCTCAACACAACATGTTTATTTTTCACTGCTGCTGCTGGACAGAAGAATCAGTATGTTTATTGAAAGTTAAACAGAGGACACAAAAACATGTCGATTTCTGGGTAAAATAATGAAAGCTGCAGATATTTTGGAGGGTGTTCTGTTCACATGATGAGGTCATTTCCTGTCAGTGTGGTTTGAAACAACACCACTCTGTACATTAAAGTAGTACACAGTAAGAGCACTATTAGTTGGTGAACCCAGAATGTCTCTACCTGTCGCAGTGTTTGAACAGAGAGGTCCCAGTGGTGTCCTGGCTTCACTTCTTGCCACAGTCTCTTCAGGCCTTCCACTGGCTGATCGAAGTACTGCAACTAAAACCAGGGATGGATTTGATCAGTCTGGAGCAGCAGCTTGCATGAAGTGTGTGAACACAACACTCACACAGCACGAACAGAAATCAGTGTCACGCGACAGGATGATAATCGTCATTGATAGTTATCCTCAGTGTGACACATGTCATCTTCTGTATTCAGTCTGAAGGAGGAGGGCAGAAATATGTCTTCCACCCTGTGAGATAATAACATGCTGTAATCATCCTAATGTCTGGTAATGGCAGATGTGACATTACGGAGAGAAATCCTCCATTTATTCCAATTTTAGGTGAGATGACCTGTAATGACAGATAATGTTTTGATCCCCGTGTATGGTTACACTTTTTTCACGTGGTTTTTAATCATACCCTCAACGTCTATGGAGAACTAGTTCAGGAGACTTTCAGACAATCATATTCGCTAGAAAGTATTATAATCTGCCTCCCAATTAACCCCGTTTAAACCAGGCTCCTATTGTAAAGGCAACAATGACTGGTTTTACATATTGGCTGTGATGATCTATTAATAGTTAATAAGCTACCATGAATTATGATGGCAACAATATAATGATGTAATGAGGGCGAACATAAAATCCAGGTGATAGTCTCACCTACAGCCAGTGAAATGTCAAAAACAGCAACACAATGAATGGATCCATTTACACTGAACCAGGTGGTGTGACTAAGATTCAAACTGAAATAAACATGCACAAAAACACTCGAAGGAAAATGTGATACATGAAAGTAGGCTTCCCTAATGCACGACGAGAAACGTGTTTCTAACTACATGTGAAACTCAGGAGAGAAGAAGACGGCCACAGATTTGATCGAATCTTTCATGGCAGGATCTGATGAAGTCATGAGGCGGCCTGGAATAACCAGCCCAGTGAAGGAGAGCGTGTCAGTGTCACGTTTTGCCTTGAATGACCAGAGTCCAAGACGAAGGTCATGTGACAGGCCATCTGAGTAGGGAGGCAGATCGGGGGGGCTTGAACAGCTTAACCCAGAACTTCCAGGAGACCAGGATTTGAGTCTGTGGCAGATAAACCTGCATTTCTTTAAAAAAAAAAAAAGATTCCTAACATTTCTGAACGTTTTAAGAAGCACGCGTTTTCTGGTGATCAATCCGTTTTTCAGACGTGACACTGACACTGTGCTGCAGCAGACAGACGGCTGAATCACACACGTTGGTGTGATACCGGGGTGCATTTAAAGAATTGGAACAAAAAAATTAATCAGATTTCACTGAAAGGTTTCCGTCAGATTCTTTAAGGCAGATATTACCTCGGGGTTCTTGCTCAGAAACTGTTGCTCTTCGGTGATGTAGAGCTCTGCAGGAGAACTCGGTCTCTCTGGGCTGCGGACCCCCTGCAGCATCTCATTCACAATCCACCGACACATTTTCACCACCACTATCTCCTCCAGCTTGGTCTGCTCACACACAAATATTAGAAAAACATGGAGACAAAGAGTAGGAATATTTTCATGGAAACCTTGGTGCCATCTTTGTCTCACTTTTACCAACAATTGAATTGTTAAAGTACCTCAATGAACAGCCTCTGGTCTGCTGTTCTGTCCTGGTACAGAGACACGCCCCTCAATGTCACCTGGATGGAGGCTCCTTGCAGCAGCACCGGCCGAGTGTTGAGCCTCCAAAGTTCAGTTTTGATACCTGGCTCCTCTGACTTAAATATAAACTCCACCCTCTGGGTGTCACCTGGACGGATCACACCTGGAAGGAAGAAAAAGGAGAAGCAGAAAGGCAGGTTGGGTTGTGTCTGAGTGACATGACAGTGTGGCAGCAGGTGTTGGATGCTGTTCTTTATGGGAGGGTACCAGAGGAGGAGTTGAAGTAGAAGTGCGTATTCGATGTTTGTGAATGCAGCTTCTTGAAGCTCTGAGCCACAGGAAGCTGCTGCCAGCTGTACAAGATGGCTGTGCTGCCTTCATTGTGCAGCTCCAACTGGGATGAAGCTCTTTCTCCAGTCAGAGCTTCAAAGATGATGGTGGCACTGATTCCTGTGTCTCCCTGATCACATGAATGAGAAGCCAAACAAGAGTTAAGCACTAAAGACAGCAAAGAAATAAGATCACAGAGCAGATGAGGGGAAATGTCTCCCTTGAGACAGATTGTGTGTATTACATGAATATAATGAATCCTTACAATACCTGCATTTAAAGTATCTTCAAATAACAACAAATAATAATAAATATGGATGCTTGCTAATAAAGGCTGAATAAAAGAATCCCTGCAGGTGTGAATCCCGTTGTAGATTTAGTACAGCAGCGATTCCATCATACGTCAGTAGTCATGTGATGTTCACCATCCTGCTGCTTTACTTCTTTCTCTCATCAATGTTCAGCTACTGACAACAAAATTCCTTGTGTTTTCATTTAAATGGTTGATGTAAATATTCAGGAGGACATGTTGGTTTCCACGGCGACATCATTCAAAGTGACACGACTCTGTTGCTCTACTGATGGAGTTTGTGCCATAGACTTTATTTTAAGTATGAAAGGTGCTTTATTATTACTAACATTCTCCATCCATCCATTATCTCTACCTGCTTTATCCTGAACTGGAGACAGCAGGATTGACCTGGACAGGTCTCCAGTCCATCACAGAGACACACAGAGACACACAGAGACAAAGACCATTCACGCTCTCATTCACACCTCAGGGCACTTTGTAGAACCACCAGATAATCTGAGATGCATGTTGTTTTTGGATGGTGGGAGGAAGCCGGAGAACCGAGAGAACCCAGGCAGGCACAAAGAGAACCTGCAAACTCCACAAAGAAAGGCCCGGAACCGGATTCAAACCCAGAACCTTTTCCCTGTGAGGCAACAATGCGAACCACTGCTCCACTGTGCTGCTATTATTATTATATTATTATTATTGTTATATTATTATTATATTATTATTAATAACAGCAATAGTAATAATAATATTATTATAAGCCTGAGGTTAGGTTAGGTTAGGTAGTTACTTTATTAATCCCCGAGGGGAAATTTTTTGAGGTGAGTAATTTAAACATGTTGACCATCCTACTGTGTGAAGGCTTCTCTGTAGCTGGTTGGTGGGGGCGTGTCCGGTCCATCTAGCGAGCTGTCCACAGAACCTCAAAGCAGGAATGAGCAGAACATCTAAGTGAACCTGGTCATCCTGAGCCAGAGCATCGCTGTGGAGGACAATGAGACGGCAACATCATGACATCTACATGAAGCCATTGTAAAACTTGCTCCCACGCAGGTTGTTTGAGTGAAGACGTCCGTCCACAGTGAAACACCTCAACAATCCAGAAACCACCAGATCTGTTCTTCACCTTGTTTTCAGGAGACAAACAACAAAACTGCATCACAGCAAATCCATGTTAATAACCACCTGGATTCGTGTTCTGTACTATATTCACATTGTAAATGAGTGACCACAGAGACGCTTCCTGACTCTGCTGAATAGAACATGATGTAACTTCGCTGCCACGGAGCCTCAACCCTCGATGGGCTGACGTCTTTTACCCCATCCAGACTAAAACTTCCCTTCGTTCAGACCAGTCAGCTGATCTGTGGACACCTTCTCCGTCGGTGAGCAACAAGGTCTCATCTCTAACTCCAGAAAACAAGGTGTCAAAACCATAGAGAACAGTTACATAATGTGAATTCATAACACATGTTGTGTAACGTCAACACATTGTGGTCAACAGAATATTAATTTATGCTTTTCTATGACACTGTGAGAATAAAGAAATATCCAGGCTGCTAATAAGGACCAAGGCCTCTATAATTTACAGTTTGAATGACACATTCAGCAGTTATTGAACCAGATGAACACAATTGGATCCCATTTTAGTTCCAGACTTAATCAGTGAATTCAATGCACCATTGACTTTGATCCATTGGTTGTGTTTTTTAGTGTTTTTTGGAACAGGGACGACATCGTGAGCCTGATTTTGGCATATTCAGCTCAGAAAAAGGTTGATTTTGGTTCATAGCCAGTTATTTCTTACAGGTTCTCCTTCTTCATCTCCTTGTGCTCCCCCTCCTCTTCTTCCTTCTCCAGTAAGGGACAGTAAAGCTTGCCAATCACCTCCAGTTCACTGATGTCCTGCAATCAAAGTGACACAGAGAGGTGGTTTTCAAGGTTGAGGTGAACTTTATGCAAAAAGTAATGCTTCTTTTCAGGCCTGTCAGCCACAGAGGACAAAATTAGGGCTGTAATGAAACCTTCAGTTTGAGAGTACGAGGTGTTATAGAACACGCTGTCCTTTAACCTGTACTCAGTAATAAATGTACCTTTATATTGGTCTGTACTTTACTGGGATGGGCTGAGTGCAGTGACACAAACACGGTTGTTGTTCTCTCCTCTTGTATTCCCTCATTTTTGTGTAACGCTTTTAATGTTACTTCGTTCCATCTCTCCTTCCTCCCTTCCTACCCTCTTCTCTGTTTCTCTATCTCCCTCAGAACAACCCCTTCCCATCATCATCATCATCATCATCATCATCATCATCATCATCATCATCATCATCATCATCATCATCATCATCATCATCATCATCATCATCATCACCATCATCACCATCACCATCATCACCATCATCACCATCATCTCTCTCTCCTGCACATATGTCACGAAGCCATGGATAAGTCCTCCACTGACAGGACAGTCTGTCTCTGTGTTTGTCTGCAGGTCCTTCAGACTCACATGAGGCACCAGAACACACCGCAACCGTTTTCTCTTCACAAGCACTAACGTGTATGTGTGAAAGACGGGAGGGAAACATGAGGAGGAAGACACAAGCTGAGACCACACATACAGACTAAAAGAAAGATGTAATTTAAATAAACCCTCCCATAATCAGCAGCTGTTAATGGGATTAAATGGGAACTGGCTGTGCAAAGAAGTAAATTGGTGTTTTAAGTGTTGACAGCAGAGCCGCCGATGAAGTGATTGTGATGCAGCCGGAGCAGGAAGGCAGGTTCTGTCCCTTTTTCTTGGGTTCAGTTAGATCTCAACAGTGCGACTCGATGAACGGACATGCTCCAGATTTCATAACTGTACCGTTTATGTTTTACACGTATGTAAACAGCCGCTTGTGTTTAATAATCTCATCATGAACGTGTGCACTGAATGTACATTTTACAGGCAGTAAGACGTGATCATGAGCAGCTTCAGTAGCGAACAGTTCAATAATGTTGTTTTTATGGTGAATGTTGAATTCCTTTTTGTACACTGTTAAAGAGAAAAAAAACATGTGTTTAATGTGACTTGGCTTGTGCTTTCATATCTTCTGGATTAGATCAGAGTTTGTCAGCAGTGGCAACTGCAGCAGGAGTTGTGACACACAATGATGCAGCTGAGGTACTTAAAATCTCTTTGCAGCCACAATTGTATGTCTAAAACAGAACTCCTTTCTGCAGTCATTCCTCCAAACTGAACATGTACACATATTTTTAGAATCGGAGTGACTTACTGAGGATATTACTGATATCTGTCACAAACAAACAAATAAATTAGCTCAAAAAACAGAAAAAGAATTCAATCATCACGTTGTTCTGTTTTCTTCAGAATCAAAATAACCCAATGAGACTTAGTTATACTGCGAGAATTGGGATTGTTCATAACTATGCACCTTTTGATGGTGCTAATTTGCCAAAATGTACACAAATATGGGCTAAATATTGTAGAAATGTCTTGATATTATCTGACTGTAGTGGCACAGCCGGAGGCATCATGTATTATAGATGTAATGGTGCTGCATTAGACAAGGATCAACTTTGACATGTTTATATTTTTACTTCGATCCTACAGACAGGAGACCAGCTTCACTTCATAAAAAAGGCTACAAAGACAATAACTCTCTGCCAGAATAATTTGTCATAAACATCTGTTGTATACATGACACACTCCAGTAATAAATGTAGGTTATGCTTTTAAAGTAAAGCCATATCTTTTTTTGTAAAGTGAGGTGATTGTCAAATAGAATAAAATATGTGTTACTGTTTGTTTGATGTCCAGGTCCAGTAAAACCTCTCTGAGCTCCTGGTAATGGCGTTGGAGGTACGCACTCTGGTTCCAGGTCCGAGAAGCTGGACGCACAGTCTCAGCACAAATCATTCCTGGAGGGTGAAAAGATCCCACAGAAAGAGCTGCATTAGTGTTAGACTGACAGAGAGACTGAGTTTTCATGTATATTCATGTTTCACTCTCCTTTCAGAGCACTCTTTCTGTCTTCTTCTATTTCTGTTGTTTGGATCCAACCAGTCCACATCCAGTTGATGGTGCATCACCAGTTTCGACAATTGCTTATTTTTCTCCTTTGATTCTAACTGTAGTTGTTCTGTTCTCCCTTAACAGAGCATTTTTTTTTTTATATATATAGATTTGGGACGTCAGTGTATTTCAGGTGAATGAACAATCAGAAGAAACAGGAACAAGAATAAGGCTGAGGGGATAAATTGGGACATGGCACAGCTGTTTGTGTGTACCTGCTTCCTGCCGTGTGCTGGTGGGTTGTCCCACGTGTGCGACAGTTTCCCGTCTTCCCTGCTCGGTCTGAGTCAGCGTGGCTGCGATGCCACTCATGTCATCGCCGTAACGCTGGGGGAGACTCCAGAACTCACTGCCCACACGGTGACCCTAAAGACACACATGAGTAGAGAGGAAAAGCACCTTGTGTTTTGAGAAGAACTGACATATACGACACCCTCACAGATGACTGAAGGCAGAGCAGATCATACATATCCAGAGTGGATGAGTGGCAGGACTCGGGTCAGAAGATCCCTCTGCTCCTGAGTTTCTCTGAAGTGGTTGGCTTGATTCATCAGCAGGTTTTCAACT
This sequence comes from Brachyistius frenatus, assembly GCF_029030835.1. NCBI lineage: Eukaryota > Metazoa > Chordata > Actinopteri > Embiotocidae > Brachyistius > Brachyistius frenatus. The sequence continues at coordinate 9,633 of NW_027210842.1, read as the reverse complement.
GGCCTGTCCAGCAAGTCTTCACACCGTAGAAACAGACAGAGATAAGGCCTTCATTCAAATATGTGAAATCAATTTCAACAAATATATCCATCCTAATTTGGTTTAAAGAACCTTGTATTGGTTTAAAGGCTGTGATGCTGCGCTCACCACATAAGAGGTTCTGCTGCTGTCTGCGGTGTCTCATATGTGCGTCCCAGTGCTGCAGGGCGTTAGCCTGCATGTTTCTGTGGCCTGAAGGGATGTCCTTCTCCACGGCCTCGGAGCGATGCCTCCCCGTGGCCTCAGATGTGGGATCCCTCGGGGACTCTGGGATACGCTTCACCAACTGCTGGGTGACGGCAGGATAGAAGAAAGCAACGGCTACTAACGCAGAAAAGCCAAAGTATTTCTGTTGCACATGTTAGTTTGCAGAATGCGACACAAATGAAATTGTTCAGAATTTTACATTCATTTCCTCTTTGGCCTCCAGGTAACTTCTGAAATCTTCTGAGCTACCCAGGATGCTGTGTGGAAGAACCTTCCTGTGGTTGTCCAACCGAAGCCCCTCAGGTCCTAAAAGGAGAAATACGGGGACAGAAAGAAACTATACCTGCATGTTTTGATGAGGACAATATTACCTCCAATCAATCTTTCAACTGTCTGGTTTGTTACTATTAATGAAGTCAAGGAATAAAACCAACCTGTATCGTCCCGAAGCTGAGAGCCACAGTCCTGATTCAGTGGATGAACCAGCCTTCCTGATGTCTCTGGGTTTGGATGCTCCTTTGGAGGCTTTGGTTTATGAAGCTGCAGCCATAATATACTTCAATTAACTGTTTTAAAATGAAAGTGCCTCACATACAATCAAAATGTTTTTTTTTTGTGGGACCAAAGTAATAATCTAATAAATGGTATAAATACTGTATATGGATGAGATGGGTGAATAGCCAGAGGCTGGATTTTCCCGCCTTTGAGAGTAGAGTTGTCGGAGGGGTCGTCACCCAACATGGCCGACTCCTCCAGCTGCTTGGTCTCTGGAGGAGAGAGAAATGAACAACTGAAAGTATAGCTGCTCTCTGTGTAATCTTTATGGATTATAATTAGTCCTGTTGAATTACATTTATTTTTGATCTGATTTGAGCATTTTCAAAAAGGGAAAAAAGGTTGTATTCATTGAGTGTTCACACACATGCAGAAACCAACAGACGCTGACATGGTTACGCAATTCTGTTTCTCGAGTGCCTGATGATAGTTTCCATGGCCACAACAATAATTCGTCCTTGGCTTTTGTAAAAAAATTATTTTCCTCTTCCTTCATATTTGCCTTCACAGATTCAGTTTCCAGACAATCTACTGGAACCATAAGAAGCCGTTGGCCTTCATGTTACACGTGATATTGACCCATTTCCTGTTTCTCTCCTGTTGAAGGCAGCAGACCTGCAGACGAACCGTTGCATTAGTCCTCTTCTTACAGTACAAAACACCGTGTTTACCTGGTTTCTATTTTCTGCTGCATTAGAAATATAAACATTGGAGCTACTTTATTTATATATATATAAATATAAATATATATATATATATATATATATATATATATATATATATATATATATATATATATATGTATATACATACATATATATGTTGAATTACATTTATATATAAATTACATTTATATTTATATAAATATATATAAATATATATAAATATATATATATATATATATATATATGTGTATCTTACGAGTTAGTAGCCAGATTCAAATAAAATACAGAAAGTACAGTAAACAATAGAGAAATGAGTCTAACTGAGGATAATTGATCATTATAATTGAATCTAAGTGCTTCCAACAAGCTGCTAAAGATTCATGTAACATTTATAATCAAGTTATATTATTATGAAGTAAGCCGACTACTTTTATTTGTGCTACTTAACAAACTGTATATTATATACACACACACATATATATATATATATATATATATATATATATATATAATGCTTACTGACTAGAAATAAAAAGGGAAAACAGGACTTAAGAGTATTTTTGCAGGTGAAGTCAGACAAACACAGGGAGCTTTATCAGAGATGGCAGACGGAGGTGAAGCTGACCTGAAGGACTTGCAGGTCTGATGTCTGTCCTCGGAGACTCCCCGCGGCTCATGTCTTCATATAGGACCTCAATGGACAGATAATGAGACGTTAGCGCCGCTAAGTTTAGCTAGCCGCCTGTGTCGTCTCATCGTAACTATGGCAACGGACGCCTCAAAACAGGGAGCAACTCTTTCTTTCTTTCTTTCTTTCTTTCTTTCTTTCTTTCTTTCTTTCTTTCTTTCTTTCTTTCTTTCTTTCTTTCTTTCTTTCTTTCTTTCTTTCTTTCTTTCTTTCTTTCTTTCTTTCCCACTTTTACAGAGAAATCCTAATGTAAGAATAAAAATGTAGGTTATCATATTATTTACTACATTTGATATAGAACAAAATAAAATCATTCACAAATCGGGTCTCTGTTTTCTTGTTTTAATTGATATAAGAAAATTATATTATTATTATTATTATTAGGCCTATAATACAAAATGAAAAACATAATAATAATAATAATTATTATTATTATTCTAACCATGTTATCAAGGGGCTTTCGAAACATGGCAAAGTCAAAGCACATACTGCGGACCTGTCTGCTCAGATATACCACAATTAAGTTTCCTCAAAAGAACACAAGGAGCTCTTCTGTCAATCAGCATGACGCAGCCGAACCACGTGGGTTACCTCTATAAAGACAACTGACATCAGCCACCTCCCCAAACACAAGTTTGAGCATATAAAACGTCAGATCACTGAATCTGCCCACTTTGCACCAACGAGGCATCACAGCTCGGAACCATCTCCAAACGATGGAAATGGGTAGCATCTCCACCGACTCCATCCCTGTTACGCACCAGCTCAAGTGTTCCGGGATAGATGGTCCCCAGTTTCTTGGTAATATGGATGAGCAGTGCGCCGGTTCCTCCAAAGTCTTACTGGCTTACAAAAACGCATCACAGCACCTTAATTCGTCGGGAATTAAAGCGGGTTTGGGATTACTCAAAGTGGCCACGTCTCAGTGGAAACAGGAGAAGAAGACGCGCTCAGGGACAGCCGTACGGCAACTGTCAAATGCCAACAACAGCCACCCTTGCAAGAGATCCCCACTGGACCAGCTGGCAGCTCTGGTTCTCCACGGTCAAACTCGGCAACGCCAGATTGGACAGGGGCACCGACAAGACCCCGTTTACTCCACCAAGCCCCAGAACTGTAAACGCATCGTGGTTCTCGGTGCGCCACGGGTCGGCAAGACCTCCATCCTCAGAAGATACCTGCGGGACGGATTTGTGGAGGAGTACAATCCCACCTCTGAGGATTTCCTCAGGAAACTGTTTCGTATCCGCGGGGAGACCTACCAAATCGATGTCTTGGATGCCTCCAGGGAGAGAGACTTCCCAGCCAAGCGGCGGTTATCTATCCTCACTGGTGAGTCATAATCTCTGCCCTGAAAAAAAAAATCAAATTCCTTGTTCCATATATATCTATTGATAGAAAGTCACTTGCTGCTAAAAGTGAAAGATGCATGCGTAATTAGGGCCCGAGCACCGATGGTGCGAAAGCCCTGTTGTTATTCTTAATTATCTTTCTTAAATCAGGAAAATGCATTGACAAATGTGTTTTGCTTTTCTGCAGGAGACATTTTTCTTCTAGTATTCAGCCTTGATGATCGCAGTTCTTTTGAAGAGGTGTGTGCCCTGCGAAAAGAGATAGTGGCTGCTAAATCCAAGCTCACCAGATCCTCTGTGCCAGAGCATTGCGCACAGCTGCGAGTTCCCCTGGTAGTCTGCGCCAACAAGGTGGATCTCCTGGAATCTGAGAGAGAAATATCCAAGGCAGAAGTCCTTCAAGCTTTCGGCGATGACTGCGCCTATTTTGAAACATCTGCGAAAGACAGCACTAACCTCGAGAAAGTCTTCGAGACTTTGGCAAAGCGAGGTGGGCTTCCGACGGAAACCGGCCCGTCCCAGCACCGCAAAGTCTCCCTCCGTTCGTACCAGGCGTTGCGGACAGCTCGTGTGCCGGGAAGGGGAAGTCAGGTGGCGGGGCGAGACGACCCCTGCGGCACCTTGTACCCACTGGCTCGTCGGCCAAGTTTTAGCACCGACCTCCGACAAATTATTGGGCCACATGTGGCAAGAAAGCCCAGCAGAGGACTGGAGAAATGTCATATTCAGTGAGACCAACAGGCTGAGAACGAGCGAATAAAACAAGGCATAAAGCACCGATATTCATAAACATGAAATGCGTTTTTCATGACCAATAACATGCACTTGAGAGGATGTTTCCAAAGTAAAACCTTTATATATAAACATAACTGCTTGCTTATTAATACATTTAAATAAAATCTATCCATCTGACTATCTTATGTGAGAGTGCGTATGTGCTATATCCATTCAAACAGCTGAAGGAGAAGTGGAGGAGGTTGAGTCAGGAACTTCTTTATTTGATGATTCTATGACTATTGTGTAACTTCAGAAATCTATTGGATGACAACTCTCCTTTCTCCTGCCCACACTTCTTTTCTCTTCCTGTGTGTGTGTGTGTGTGTGTGTGTGTGTGTGTGTGTGTGTGTGTGTGTGTGTGTGTGTGTGTGTGTGTGTGTGTGTGTGTGTGTGTGTGTGTGTGTGTGTGTGTGTGTGTGTGTGCGTGTGCTGTGCGTGGGGTGTGTGTGTGTGTGTGTGTGTGTGTGTGTGTGTGTGTGTGTGTGTGTGTGTGTGTGTGTGTGTGTGTGTGTGTGTGTGTGTGTGTGTGTGTGTGTGTGTGTAATACTGGAGTCGTGATTGCCAGGAGTCCGCAGCCTGAATCCCACACATCTGAAATTATCACATCAAAGTCCAGGTTTCCAGTTGGCATATTCCTCCCTGCTTCCTACACTGCTCTAGAAATGACTTGGAAGACAGGCTTGTCAGGGGACTGACTGAATTCACTCATCAGGATAAAAGATGTGAGGCAGGGTGACACCAAGACACAACAAGCAGAGCAAAGATGTGTGTGAAAGTTGTTACACATTGTGATAGCTTCATATTAATATCAAGGAAACCACACACTTTCTTCCTCTTTGCAGTTGTGAATAATCTGGATGTTTTCCTGTGAAGGTTGTTCAGTCTTCATGCTGCAGGTACCGATGTTCTGTTTCCACTAACAGAACTCAGGCTTTAACATTTACAACAGGCCTCCTCATCTGATTTTCTCCTGCAAGCGAAAATAAAATGATATTGCTTTTCATGTGCATTAATAAAGGAATTAATAACACCTTTCCCACGCTGTCAGCCAGCTAGAGATAAAAGTGTGAACTCTCAAACCCCTTTTCGAATCGATAATTACACCGTGTCACTACGTTGCCATGTGTAGTTTTCCCTTGTAAGGATGTGCGGAGTGGATGAGTCATGATGCGTCAAAGCCTCGGCAGTCTAATCAAGGTTAGTCAGATTTGGGGAAACAAAATCCTTTCAATGAGCAAAAATAACTGCTTCTGATAATGCACATGTATCACCAAAATGTAATGTTTTTTTCAGTTCAATAAATATTCACCTGAAGATCTCTTTCTTTGCGTCCATTGAAGGGATGAGCAGTGGAAGTGATTCTTCCAACCTGATGTTCCAAAGTCTTTGAACACAAACTCACCTGTCGGTTTAAATCAGCAACAAACTTAACTGCTGGAAAATCGTATAGTTCTGACTATAAATATCAGCAGTGTGTAGTATCTTTCTGTTTATTTCTTATATTTATCATTGAGAAAAGGACTATACTGACGGTTTACTTCAGCTAGAAGTTTCTGTTGCGACACCTGTCAAGTTTCCTATTTTCCTTCAACACATGCAGTTTTGCAGTTTAGACAAAACAGGTTACATGAAATTATTGGTATTTTTTATGTTAACAGGTCCTGAAGTTGACAAAAACAGGATTTTATCACCTTCCTTGAAGACTCCCCTCAATTTCTGAACTGACAGCTGTCACAGGCAGATTGTAGGTTATCGAGTGAAACGCACTGATGATACATCGGTTGACAAAGCTGCATTTTGAATATCTTGAGAATCTTGGTTTAAAATATGCAAATGATGGCAACATAAATTCTTTTGTCTCTTCAAAGGATGAGCCTTAAGCTACATATTCAGGCCAACAGTTGTGTTGCATCATATAATAAATCATAAATAGACGGTTTTAAAAGGAAAATGTATAATTTTGACATATTTCATTCCTTTCTGGCTGCTTTCATACTGTGTTTTTATAAACAGTATTTTTTCACTTTTACCAATCAGAGACTTTTAGGATGAGGAAGAATCAAAGAGTTTGTTCGTATAAAGATATCTCTGATTAGTTTGTGTAGAAGAAACTCAGTTCCTCCACACGGGGAATTAGTGCACGGTGAATAGGCTTTAAAATGGATCTTGTTTAACAGCAATATGTTCATTTTTTCTGTCTCTCCTCTCTTCGTCCTTGTCAGCATGCTTTCATGTGCTGGGAAGTTCACATTGCAGGAAACTGCGGCCATTTTTGTGGCCCACCAACTTTTACTGCACGTGCAGTAACACTTTCCTTTGTTACAGCAATCGCTGCACACACAAAGACACACACACAAAGACACACACACACACACACACACACACACACACACACACACACACACACACACACACACACACACACACACACACACACACACACACACACACACACACAGACACACACATACATGCACAGCCAAGGACTCACCTGAGCGGATGCTCCCGTCTCTGTTTGCACGTGAGGAGGATTCACATATGTTCCTGTTGTTCTCTCCGTGTTTCTGACACACACACATACACATAAAATAACAGGCTCGCTTCCAAGCATGAACTCCTGAAACGTGATGCTGTCTTCCTTCTAGCTGTGTCCTTCACAGGAATAATTGTTATTCTGCTGAGACAGCTTTTTAATCATCACTGCTTGAGATTTTGCTAATTTCACATTTTCCACGGCAATACACACAAAACCCAGTAGACTGAGCACAAGGGAGATTGTTAATTGGTTAAATAGGCGATTAGCAAACCAGCCATCTAAAAGGAGAGATTGGAGCAGCTGCAGCAGCTCAGGAGGAAGATAAACTGATACATAACCATTTCTGATCACTTTTCTTAATTGAAAAAATATATAAATATCTTTTTAATGGATTTTTCCACTTTCAGAGATCTTCCAAGTTGTTTTTATGAGCTTTCCTTGTTCTGTTGAGACCTCAGACTGAAGGCTGCAGCCTGCAAAGGCCCCTGAGAAATTATATTATAATATACCAATCAGCCATAATATTAAAACCACTAACAGGTGATGCAACAGCCCAACAATAAATGCTCTCTTCATGATGCTCAGTTGTTCTTTAATATAATTGAGAGATGTTTTTTCTTTTATTTGATTTTTAACAGCCATATTTGGGGACTAATTTGTGGTGCTGTTGAAGTACACTTGGTCTCACTGAAAGGTGTTCCTCTTACTTTGTTCCTCCAATTTAAATGAATTGGGTTGACAAAAAATTAGGAACATCTCTCTGTATAATCCAGTGCAGCTAAACAGCATCAAAAAGACAGTTTCCATTCAAATAAATGATCATTAAAATAAATCAACAGCTCTCTCAATTAGACTGAGTAACAACTGAACATTATTATAGTAATGCTTCACCTGTCAATGGATTTAATGTTATTTCTGATTCTTTTACAAATAAACTTGAACTTGTTTGACACATTTTTAAAGATCTTGTGTTACATCTCGTCACCTCCTCTTCTAATATCATTTCAGCTCTTTTAATGCTACACGGGATCAGATCTTCCTTCCACAGCTGCTGTCTTCATGTTCTGTGACTATGAAGTGGAAACAACAGGAGGTCAGCGTGTCCTCACCTGGTGAATGGAGAGACGTGGTTGTCAACAGCCCAATCAGTCGGCAGTTCACAGCAGCGAAGGCAAGATCATGCTGCAGAGAGAAGGATGGAGGGAGACTGGCAGCTTGTCACGCAATGACATGACATAGAAATGAAATGAAAGAAGCGGAACAAGCACAAACACACATGCAGGCACCTGTCGGCTCTCTTCTGGCTGGGCTGCTAACATGGTGTTTGCCATAATTGGTCAAGAAGAACTGTGAAATTAAATCAAATCTAATGATGCTTAAAGTTAAACCTGAAACCTAAAGTGTTCAGCATCATGTGTATTAAATTATTGGTTTATTGCTAACATATCATATCATTGAGGAAGCATTTCCTCAGGTTGGTTAAATATACTGTATATAAAGCATAGTGCTGTAATGCGAGAGGAATGCTTTGCCCACATTCCCTAAATATATGACCAAACAATATAGGGCCATTTTTATTTCATAATTTCTGTTGTGATGTGATGCTTCAATGCGATCAGATATGATAATTCAGTGACAGGATTTCCTTGTTTTTAAAATTTTCATAAAGTTACACATTATCTGCCCATTGTGAGCAGGACATTAAGCATACATCCCATAGCAGCCGGCATCTCTCCACCATGTTACATAAGTTCTTTGACAATAAAACAAGCAGACAAAGAAAAAGGAGAAGAGGGAATGAATAATGTTCCTGCCTTATCATTTGTACATGCTGCAGTGCTTTCTAACACCCACTAGGAGGCAGAAGTGCACACATGGTTTCAGCATGCTGGAGTGCTTCTCTGAAAGCTTCATTTGAAAGTAGAAACACTTTTCCTTTTGTGTGAGGAGCACTGAGCAAAGACATGCTGTGTTCCAACACTGATACGACTATTCAGTAAGCCAGAAAAACATTTAGTGTCCCAACACATAGTAGGCTATGGGGAATGTAGTATGACAACAAGTACCAGGATTATGGGATGTCCTACTACATCCGGTCGTATTTTGCAGGATTCAGGCCAGCATGCTTCTCAGGCTGTTCTGACCCACAATCCTCTGAGCAGCAGAAGATGCATCACACCAAGCTGTAGCTGACAGTTGGTGGTGCTGTTGCTCCGCCCGCTCGCAACTCGCAAATACAAGAAGAAAAAGAGGCAGTAAAAAAAATCTCATTCTTTTTCTTTTTACTTGAAATGTCACGCTACAGATCACCACGGATACAAACAAGAGTCAAAGTTCATGGCACATTTTTATGACAAAGTAATATTTCCCAATTGTGCATACTGCAGCCAACAATACTTCATAAGGGAATGTAATGCTGAAAATATGCAGTTCAGAACGCAGCTATGCTTTCTGTAAATCAGTAAAAGTGAGAGACCAAAGCGTTCACACACACACACACACACACACACACACACACACACACACACACACACACACACACACACACACACACACACACACACACACACACACACACACACACACACACACACACACACACACACACACACACACACACACACACACACACACACACACACACACACACACACACACAGAGGTGTTTTTCTCCGTCTCTCTGAGATTTTACTGGTTTCAGAACTGTTTTCTGAGGAAATGAAACTAAACCAAAGCCAAGAGAAAAGTGGGAGGTTTTTCTTCTTGCTATATAAAAACGTGTCTAACATAAACAGCAGTTGAGGAAACACCAGA